>NC_056726.1:441791237-441826237 GCF_019279795.1 Protopterus annectens
AGCGTAGGAAAGTTTCACAAGGTGAAATGTATAGTAATGTACATCCGTATACATTAAGGCAGCTGAATACTGGTATACCTCACATGTTGTAACACCCTAGGATAGTTATTGTACATACCCCCCCTCAATAGACTGACTTATAAGGGCATATAACACTGTTACATACACTGACCTCTAGACTGCAGAGGGGCACACATGTGCTGTGCAGGTGAAGCCCACATGTTCTGTACACCATTATTCTGGGTAGGGTGGGCAGGCTCACCCTCTAATTGCACCACGCGGCCCTCAAGCTGGCATAGCTGGTCTCAAATCTCCTTGTTGAGCTCCCTACACACCACGGCCTGGACCTGACGGTGGGTGACAGGTTCCTCTCCGCCCCCATTACCAGGGGGGAGCCGAGCCCCATTCGCTGCGGTGGTTCCACCCGAAGGTGGTGCAGGGCCAATGGAGGAGGAGGTCCCAGGCTGGGTCCCAGACGTGCTGGTGCCCAATGCCATGGCCAGCTGAGGTGGGTCTGCTAGGACCGGCCTTCCCATATGAGCTATGGTGTTGCAGTTTTAAGAAAGATATGGGTTAGTAATAGTCAACAGCATTCAGTATTAGTTATAACAGCATGCATAGGTATTCCCATTAACACACAACACCAGATTTAAAACAGTTGCAGAGTGAGCAGAACACATGCATATATGGAACAACAGTAGCCATTATAACAGCATGCAGGTTTCATTGATGGCAACAGGCCACCAATATGGCAGTATTGTAACATGGCACATGCATAGAACCAAATTTGAATATTTATAAACCAATAGGACATATGTCCCAACAAAAGTTTGGAGTGTACACATACCCATTGAGGTGTGCAATTAGATTATTATAGGTTCATAGGTTCATAGGTAAGTACTAGGCTGTCTGCCCAAGAGCATTTATAAGCCTAGCCAGAATGTGTTGGCTTTCGCCACCCCCTTAGATTAGTTCCCTGTGTCTCTGTCCAGCAGAGCCATCAGTTCCCTGCACCACTGTCCAGTAGAGCCAGTGCAGTGATCCCTGGGGTAAATTTTCTGTTTCCCATCCACCCGTCAAGGTTTCTCTTGAAGAGTGTTAGTGAGGAGCTCTGCCTGATGTATATTGGAATCCTGTTCCAAAGCATGGGGAGTTTCTGGGATAGGAATCTATCCCTCCAGCATGTCCTATTTATCATTGCGGTGAGGTTTATATCTCCAGAGCATGTGGCTCTCTGGGATTTGTTTTTTATTTAGGTGGAGCATGTCTATCAATTCTGGGTTGGACATGGCCTTGTATGTCAGGCAGAGATCACCTCTGAGTAAGCGGTATGCAACTGAGTACAGCTGGAGTTTCTTGAGTCGGGCTGCATAGGGCATCTGTCTGCAGCCAGTAATCCTCTTGGTGAGGTACTTTTGTGGCCTTTCCAGCTGTTACAGGTGTCTTGTAAGGTACATCTCAAATGGGGTGTTGTATTCTATGATGGGTCTAATGAGTGATGAGTAGAGAGGCACAATAACCTATTTTGTTCTAGATGTGAACCCTTTTGTGATTAGGTGGGCCACATAGAAGGATTTTCTAACCACCTTGGCAGTATGATTATCAAAGGAGAGATTACTATCTACTTGGGTCCCCAGATCCCTTATTACATTTTCTGTATTTAGGGGACTACCACCTATGTGGTAGTTCGTGAGTATTTTGTTTTTTCCACAGGGGATGACTATGCACTTTTTGGCATTTAGCTTGAGGCCATGATTTTGGCACCAGGTATCCGTCTCAGTGAGACCCATCTGAAGCGTGTCTGTATCAGCCGGAGAATCAGTTATGGCCCCTAGTTTGCAGTCATCTGCAAACTTGGTCAGCCATAGTCCTATGCTTGCCTGTACCTCTAAGAAGTATATACCGAACAGGAGAGGTCCTAGGACTGAGCCCTGGGGGATGCCACTTGTAACCGGTTTAGAGTCAGACATAGAGCCTGCAACTCTTACCATCTGGGTTCCATTCATGAGCCAGTTGACAACCCATCTTGTTGCACATATGGTGGGGGTGAGAGAGAGAGGTCAATTAACAACTAATATATCCCTGTAATTTTCACAACTTTCTTAGTCACTGCAGTGATCTGTCCCTTACATGTATTATTACACTACCCAATGGCCTTACTTTGTACAATGGTATGTTTGTAGATTAGTATATACGTGGACTGTGTCTTACATCTAGTCTACACCTCTTACCTGTTATAGCTGTTGAGAAAATCTGACAATTTCTACACATACTCCCAGATTGCATGCTTGTAGACAAGTATATGAGTGAACTGTGTTGTACCTACAGTCTACACCTCTTACCTGTTATAGCTGTGGAGAAAATCTTTGTTAACACTACCGGACAATTTCTACACATACTCCCAGACTCCATGTTGATGTTATACACATACCTCTCAATCTGTTATTGCACACACTCTGGTCAAGGCTTGACAATATGCAGGTGTTAATGTGACATATTTTGAGAACTGATATCATACACTTTGGGTGAGATGCTACAATGACAGGTTTGTTTTCATATACATTCTCTGACTATCAGTTATATGTCATTAAAAGCTGCCTACATTTCTTGGATCATCACACTGATTTGTCAGGGGAACAGGGTACAAGGCAGCAGATTTGGGCAATTTATCTGGACATGCTGGACAGATCAAAATGGTTGAGGGGTATGAATATGCATACAGCTTACTACATGAACATTCTGACACAGTCTGTACAATTGATGGTTATGATTATGCTTACAGCTTACTATCTGAACATTCTAGCAAATTTTGTACAATTGTTGGGTCTAATTATGCATACAGCTTTCTATCTGAACATTCTCACAAACTCTGTACAGTTGTGGGGTATGATTATGCATACAACTTACTACCACTCCCGGGATTCAAACCCCTGCTGTGTGTGGTAAAAATATTACAGTTAACTTCACAGTACACTGTGCTGTCAGGGAATTGATGTGAAGCATTCCAATGTTTTCTAAGTCTCCCTCAGTTGTATAATATGACTGACCTCTTGGGACTTCCAACATTGTTATACTGAACTTCCTACACATTTTATCTGCGTACCACAATGTGGGTAACACTGCTTAATACAACAGTACTATTTATAGAATGCAACACTACAACAACATATGAAAGCAGAATAAACACAAGCACTCCAGGGATTATACCTTTATTCACAGGATATTACACCTTTATTTACATACAACCTATATGACAGTCTTCCTGCCATATTGTCTAGTTTATTCAGTACATCCCATACACAATACATTTTTATACTGGTACAACACTTTCTAGAACTGTTATATTTATTGTTATGACAGTACATGCAAGATTATTACTAACCTGCCTCGCGATGCAACCTTTGCAACCTAGCAGCATGGGCTTGTTGGTTCGCAGCCCGCTCATCTGCAGCTGTCAGAGAAATACAGTGATATTTAGCCATTACCTATCCATAGTATACACAAGCTAGGCAATTATTATGTACATAGTAGAATGAGTACTTAGTGCTGGGGCATCGGCCATCTGCCTTGATTCTTGGATCCACTGCTCCAAGAAATCCCCCCTCCACTGCTTCAGGTCAGCATGGTGATGCCTGACCTGCTCACCAGTCCGGGGGATACCAGTGGCACTGGTGAGGTCACGGTCGAGACTGTCCCAGGCCTCCACTTTATACTGGGAGCCCTGGTACTGGCCCTACTGTAGTCTCTGCTCATGGTGTTTTACCAGGAGCCATACCATGAATTTGGACTCCTGGATGCCCCAGCGCTGCACTCAAAATCAAGTGCCTTCCCCAACTCCAGCCATTCTGCCTACAGTAAGGAGCTGCAACCAGTTATGGGAAGTATTCACATCTGTGGGGTTTAAATACGCCCAATTTCCCACACTTTTCTGTGATTGGACGGTTTTGAAAAGGCTAAGCTATGGGCACACCTGCTTACCTAAGGTTGGCATTGCTTAAAGGGGTATACCAATGGGCAGACTGAGTTAGCTAGCCTACACATTGCTTACACCAACTAAGCTGAGCTGTGCAACGCTTAGCATTGCTTAATATTTAATTTGTATTATATTTTCCTTTTGGCATTGATTTATTATTCATTACATGTTATATATGTGTCTGGTATCCGTGATTCATGTGTATGTACACTGTATGGGGTCCTGGGGACTTCAGCACTTTATTACAATAACACCTCACATCTGGCCTTACTGCAGTACTCCAGTTCATATATCTATGTTATGTAGCAGGTTATACAACATCACACTGTACATAGATTCCTTTCACATGTTCAGTTTGATTTTCCTATGGTGAGGATTTGTTTGTTGAAACCTCAATCCTATGTACTGCTGTAATGGCTTAGTCATTAACTGCTGTGATTGTAGTGTTGAAGGTGCTGGGTTCACGACCTGCAAAGTCTGGTTATTTTTTTTGCCCAGAACAGCAGCTGATGCATGCAGAGTGATTAAGGCACTTTTAAGCAATTGTAAGTGGGTTTGCGCGAAGGTAAGCAATGCTAACCTCCGGTTACATATGCTTACAGAGAATTAGCTTCAATATTGCTTAACCTGTATGCGCTTTGCTTACCCCCATGCAAACAGGCTTAAACTCTCTTACTACTGCTTAAATATGCTTACTACTGCTATGTTTTAGACAGTACTGGTCTGATGGTTCTTGGGGAGGTGGGGAATTTGCAAGATGTATGGAGTTATCATTCATTACACAGTTTACCTTCCATTTGTATCTGTGATACTGTATGGGGCACATGTGATTATCTGTGGACTTTGCAACATTATGACACTGACACCTCACATCTGCATTAAATGCAGTACTCCAGTTCACAAATATATGTTATTTATTAGGTTATGCAACTAAAAATATTGATCATACAGTGATTTGAAATGGAATCTACTGCAGTGGGACTCAAACCGGGAATGACTGCTTGTAAGGCGAATGCTCTGCCCACTACACTATTGCTGTACTGCTTCATTTGTATATATCTTGCTTTTTATCCTCTTTCTGCTATTTAAGCTGCATTAACCGTAGCTAAGCGATGGGCAAACATGTGCACCTATCGTTAAACTTTGTCCGTTTCAATAAAAAAATGTATTTATTATTTTTTTTTTTTCACTATTGCTCTTATACATGAGGGGAGGTGTTGCTGGGGGTATGCGTACAGTCCTTCATTGTGGAAGCGTGTATATTCTGAGAGCTCTGCTCTCAGACATGTCCCCTGCACTCTCAGGCAGCGCACCTTCATTAATATGCATGGCGTGATGCTGTCATGCTCCTAAACGGCCGATTCCGTGCATGACTAACTTAGTCATGCACGGAAGGATAGTGAATCCGTCGGAAAGTATTTGACTTTTTAAGATATTTACTATAAACGTGGTCTCATTGTTAGCTAAGTGTTGGAGTTCATTAATCACTTGAATCTTCTGTTGAAACAAAACTTCTGTGGCAAAGATAATACCACAGTAGGTGTGAAGGCAGGTAAAAACTTCCCCATTCATCTCAGTGAGACAGAGATGAGGTGAAAATGTCCCCATTCACATTAATGAGGTGGTGGAGACAGAGATTCATTCCCCAGGTCTGACAGATTCCATTTCTATCAATACTTCATTGCAATTTCAATTTATGAAAAGTGGCACAGAAGCCACTACAGGTGGGGTATGGCTCAGTAGGAGGTACGACATGCTTTGAACTTCCTGCAGGATTTTTGGCTCATTTCAGAACACACAGTCAAGAGTGAAAAGCTGAAGGAGAGTTTCTTGCAATCTTTTCTCTTGTAAAAGGAGAAATAGTCCTGTTGACCCATGCCTTGTTACATGGATACTGGCTACATTGCTAATTTTTGAAGGAATTATTTTGAAATTGTCATCTTTGTAGAGGAAGACTTCTACCAGAAGACTGTGTGAACCATAAATATACCAGATAGGTGCTGGGTACTACAGGTAAGTGCAACTTTTTATTTTGCAGAGATTGTAGGGCTGTGATAAGTCACTGATTTCAGCTCCTATTCTGTGGGTGTATGGTAAGAAGTAAATGGGTACACATTCTGTATTTTGTGGTAAGAAGTAAATGGGTACACATTCTGTATTTTGTGGTAAGAAGTAAATGGGTACACATTCTGTATTTTGTGGTAAGAAGTAAATGGGTACACATTCTGTATTTTGTGGTAAGAAGTAAATGGGTACACATTCTGTATTTTGTGGTAAGAAGTAAATGGGTACACATTCTGTATTTTGTGGTAAGAAGTAAATGGGTACACATTCTGTATTTTGTGGTAAGAAGTAAATGGGTACACATTCTGTATTTTGTGGTAAGAAGTAAATGGGTACACATTCTGTATTTTGTGGTAAGAAGTAAATGGGTACACATTCTGTATTTTGTGTACTTCTGCTGTATTTTTTTACCACACAGTAATGGGTTGTAACATTTTATTTATTTCAAAAGTTTCATATTTTAACTTTGATGTGGGTGTGTGGGTAGTTACTTAATCTTGGATGGGATCATCCACCATTTTTTACTTATTTTTATTTCAAGTCTGTTTGTTTTAACTGAATAAATCATGGTTGGTCAGTTTCTTGATGGGATGGATTTAGCCGACTATTTGCTTGTACATACTTTTAGGTTAGTCCAGTCTTGTTTGAGGTTAAAGGTCCAGGAATGTGAGTGTTTAACTGTGACTTCCTGATAAGGATTTCTGCACATATGCTCTACAGTTGTACACATTCAGGTTATTAGTGATATTAGTCCTCATTAGCCTAGTTAGGTACAGTTGTCAGAGTGGTCCATGATGAGAACACTTAGGTTCATAGGTTGGTACTATGCTATCAGCCCTAGGGCCTATACAAGCCTAGCCATAACAATTCCCTGGCTATTTCTTCCCACAATATTTACTTCCCTGGACCCCTGTCTAGCAGGGCGACTGACGTGATCCCCGGGGTGAATTTCCTATCTCCCATCTAATCATCAAGGTTCCTTTTGAAGAGGGCCAAAGAAGTGCTCAGATTGACATGTATGGGCAGTCTATTCCAGAGTCTGAGGAGTCTCTGAGTCAGGAACCTATCCCTCCAGCATGTTTTGTTCATTGTGATGACAAGGCTTAGATCCCTGGAGCATGTGGCTCTGAGGGATTGGGATTTCTTTAAGTGTAGCATGTCCAACAGCTCTGGGTTTGACATGGCCTTGTATGTTAAGCAGAGATCTCCTCTGAGTAGACGATATGCGATAGAGTATAGCTGGAGTTTTTTTTAGATGGTCAGCATAGGGCATCTGCTTTAGGCCTGTGATTCTTTTAGTGAGGTATTTTTGCGGCATTTCCAGTTGTTGCAGATGTCTTGAGAGGTACATACCAAATGGGGCATTGTATTCTATAATGGGTCTAATGAGGGATGAGTACAGTGGGACAATGACCTCCTTTTTTCTGGATGAAAAGCCCTTAGTGATGAGGTGTGCCACATAGAAGGATTTCCTGACTGTTGTGGCAATGTGGTTGTCGAAGGTGAGACCACTGTCCACCTGTGTCCCTAAGTCTCTTATCACACTTTTGGTGTTAGGTGGTAATTCACGGGTACATGTTTTTTCCCAAAGGGGATAACTATACATTTCTTGGCATTGAGCTTGAGCCCATGGCTCTGGCACCAAGCATCTGTTTCTGTAAGGCCCTTTTGTAGAATATCCACATTATTTGGGGATTCAATAATGGCTCCCAGTTTGCAGTCATCTGCGAACTTTGTTAGCCAGAGTCCCTTAGTGTTGGCCTTTACTTCAGAGAAGTAGATGCCAAATGAGCGGTCCCAGGACTGAACCCTGAGGTACTCCACTTATCACTTGTCTGGAGCTGGATTTGGAGTTGGCTACTTTTACAGTGTGGGTTCTGTCAGTAAGCCAGTTGGCAACCCATCGAGTGACGTAGGGATTAATGCCCAGCTTAATAAGTTTATCTATGATTCCAGAGTGGGGGATGGTGTCAAAGACCTTGGCGAGGACCAGATAGGCTGTGTGGACTGCCTTACCCTCGTCCACAGCTCTGGAGACTGATTCAAAGAAGTCAATCAGGTTCAGGAGACATGATCGGCCCTTCACAAACCCAAACTGGGTGGGGTCCACTGTCTGCAGGTTGCCAATGTCTTTGTTTATAAGTTCCGTGATAATACGTTCCATGGCCTTGCTGATCAGGCTAGTCAGACTGATGGGTCGGTAGTTCCCAGGATCCAAGGTGGATCCCCCCTTGTGGAGTGGGATAACTGTAACTGTGCACCACTCAGTGGGCATGAAGCCTGAGTTTAGGCTATGATTAAACATGACACTTAGGTGAGGTGCCAGTTCATTAGTCTCTAAAAGTTTATCAAACACTTGGTTTGCATGAAATGGACAACCTGCAGTCACAGACAATCAGCCTATGCAATGGAAGACTGAGATGTTGATTGATTTCTTGTGTTTGTGCAATTTTTATGTGGAGCTCAACCAGTTTGCTGTTATTCATAGATTAGTGTGGATATAACTGCAGTCTAAGCATGTATGATGATGCAAAAGGTTGTAATTTGGCTACCATGTCCTTTGTTATATCATTTCACATCAAGTTCCCTGATGTTGTTGCCTTTTTTTCATTACCTTACAGCTTTTACTGTCATGACAGTGCAATGTTTGTGAGGAAACCCCCATCTGTAGGGTCATCTGCAGACTGGTCAGTGTGTGGAACCTTTTGTTCCTTGTGTTACTCACAGAACAGTAATTTGTCTCCATTTCTTTTTATTTGAGCATTTATTGTTTGATGTGGAACCCTTAGAAATGAACCTCTACCCTGTTACTCTAATGTGGCACACATGCATAAACAAATGTACAATAACTAATTTTGATAACTGATTCTTCAGTGGACAGTTCATCAGATGAAGGGCCCCAAATATTGTTTTCACAGAGACCAGACTTAGTTGCTAGGTGCACAGTATTTTCACACTTCCAGCCCAGAATAACGTAGTGTGTGAATGCATTTTCTCTGCAGGTGACTGCATTAAGGAGCTTGGAGATCATGGAGATTAAAAACAGACAGAAATAACATCCTTTGATGTTAACATTCTTTTCTTACACTTCTGTCTGTGCTCATTCATTGGCTTTATTCATCAGTAGATGTATCCAGCTTATACTATTGATTCTTTTTATTACCAAAATGACAAGTATACTGGGTTTTCCAACTCATTTATCAGCTCAGTACTTGGATATTCTTACCAAATAAAAGCTTAAATATTCCCTTAAAATAGGAATACTAGACCTAGCTATATTGTTGTTAATGAAATGAGATAGAGTGAAATAGTTACAACTGGTATTTTGTAATTATAACACGTTAAATACTAGAGGAAAATAACACAAATATTGGACTGACAGCTTCTGTGTTTGAGGTGTACATGTGCATGAGCGTGGGTTGGGTTGACTGTCATACTTCCACACAGCCCTAGACTAATGAGCATAATCTGCAACACTGGGAGGGACCACTAGCCACCAGGGATTACATTATAAGATTTGTACCTTAATGGCACTAAAACCAGTACTGGGATTGTGGGGGTGGGGGGGGGAGAACCACTAGACATCATAGATATGGATCAGTGTGGTTTTGTAGAAGGGAGTCAAACATTTGACATCATTAACAGAACACTGATGATCCAATGGGAAGCAGAATGTAAGAAAATACCAGTGGTTTTGGTGGGTCTTGATGCAGAAAAAACATTTGACAGAGTAAGCTAGGCCTTTATCAGCAAGGCAATGGAATACTTGCATTCCCTGATAGAATTATAAGGTTTATTAGGAAGATATATGAGGGATCAGAGGTGAAAATTAAAGCAGGTGGTTTCTCTCTGATCATTTCTACTTGAGCAGAGGAGCCAGGCAGGGGTGTCCTCTTTCTCCTTTGTTATTTGCATTATATTTAGAACTATGGGCAAGGAAAATATGGGACTCCGAAATTCAAGGATATAATCGGTATAGCAGTCAAAAAAGTTGCAATTATTTGCAGATGATATTATTTTATATCTGATAAAAGCAGAAAAGTACATTTCAGTGTTGTGGAACATTTTGAGACCATTTCAAATCTTTTTGGGATACAAAATTAATGAAATTAAAACAAAGGCAATAGTTGTAAATTATGTAACCACACACAAATTGGTTCAGCAATATCCATATTTATGGGGACGTGATAAAATGAAATACTTAGGAGTATGGATTAAAAATGATTCCGGTGTGGCAGCTAAGGATATGTGGGAAGAGACTAAACAAAAGATAATACAAAAACTGAGAAACTGGAAGCTCTTTTATTATGGATATGGATAGTAAGATACAAGCAGTTCAAATGTTTTAGTCCCTTTAGTCTTATACACAGGTCAGGTATACTTTTATCAACCAGAGGAGAAGTTGTAGATAGCAATTAATAATTAGAACAAGGTGGATTTGGATTACCTGGTTTGCAGTGGTAGTTCAGAGCTACACAGTTAAGGCTCCTATACCTTGCCCAAGCAGAAAACTATAATTCAAAGTGGAAAGGGATGATGATGAAAGAGGGGGAGAGCTCAAGAAACAAGGAGAGACTGTGATTTTGGAATGTAGATTCTTAAGGAGAATAACAATAATAATAGAGACTATTATATTCATAAAATACTGTAAGAACTAAGCCAATACGTGAATGGAGAAATGAGATTCTGCCTATAAGGGTGACTGCAGGTTAGGGGTACAGACAATGGGCAAGAGGGGACTGGAATTTGAAAACTGGCAAAGGAACCAAGGTGTTGGAAGGAAATAACTTGAGAAGGAAAAGTAATAGAACTGGAAGATGCCAAGAATGTATTTGAACTGCAGGTAAGAGAATGCCTTCTCTATCAAGGATTGATCTCAGAGTATAGGCAAAGAGAAAGAAATAGGGCAGTCCTAAACAAAAGGCCAGCATCGGTATCATTTTAGTAGAATTTAGAACAGAAGCTGCTGTTAAAAAAGAAATAATTAGTAGAGCATATAAAATATTGCATGATAACTAAACGAATCAATCAGAGGAGGTTAGAAAGGATTGGGGAGAGAAACTGGATAAGCAATTCACAAAGAAATAATAGGGAGAGATATGTAGGTCTCCCACATATGCAACAAAATGTAGAAGATTTAGGATGTTCTACTCGGAAATATTTACAAAGGTATTTTATACCCCAAGTAGACTCCAGAGAATTTTTCCTCTAGTAGACAGCAAATGTTCAGCTGTGATGGGGAAGAAAGAAGTAATTTGAAACATATTTTCTGGGAGTGTAATGAGTTGGCAGACTTTAAAGATTCCCTGCTCTGATACTGAGTGAGAAAACTGGTGTATCTAGGGAAATTATTTTTCTTAGCTATGATACAGAATCAGAATTGTCTAGGCATAGTAAAGCCTTGCTGGGTCTAATTACGGTGGCTGCCAAAAAAGCACTGACTAAAACATGGAAATCAAAGTCTAAACCAACTGTACTAGAAGTATTGAATATAGTAACAGAGATAAAACAAGTGGAACTGAGATCTTTAGAAAAGGGTAGGAGCAAATAACTTAGAAAAAATGATAATTGTGGGAACAATGCATACAGGGGGAAGAATGAAGTTTAAAAGGAGACAGGATTTGAATGACCTATGTAATGTTTCACTCACAATGACTAGATAGATTATGGGCTGGATTCATGAAGGCTTGCACAGAGTCTAAGAGTAGAGTAAGACTCCAGCAAGCCAACATGTCTGCCGAGCGATCCAGGAACAGCCGGCAGGGGCGTGCAAGAGAGCTCCTAAAACGACTCTTGCACGGACAGGGTTAGTTTATGCAAATTATCTCATTTGCTGCTGAAAGCTATGCAAATGAGGTATTTGCGATCCAGGAAACACTAACCTGTCCAAGTAAGAGTAGTGTTATTTGTTGAAATGTACTCGGTTGGCAACTGAGTACCGTTCTGCAAATAGCAAAACGGAGCTATGACAGCTCCAAATAAAGGATGCATCCAGTTGAGGAAGCATGCCAATGGCCAGATATATGGCCATTGGCATTTTTATCCATTGCAAAATAATAAAATAATAATTTTTTTTTTTTCGATCTCCGATGTTTAAGCATAGCGCAGCACTGTGCAAATGTGCTGTGCACTAAAAACCCTAAAAACAAAAAAATAAAAGCCACAAATAGGGATTTTATTCAAAATATTCACCTGCCATGCAGGTGAATGGCAGGCTGAAGACAACATGGCTACTGAGTAGTGGTTGCTAAGGGGGGAAGCTCAGTCTAAGAGATGTAACCAAGCATTAGTAGGCAATCCTATGCAAATGAGCATAAGGATAGTGAATCCCAAATTCCCCATGTGAACCATGTCCGTAGAGTGTAAGAGTAGGATTAGGGGAGTAACAGAGTAGAAGATAGGTAACATCATAAGGGGGTATGTATCAAAAAGACTTTAAGCTTATTGGAGTAGAGTGGCATGTGGTTGCTGTGAGTTACTCAGGACTGGAAGAGGCATGTCTACAGTTGTCTAAACTGAAACCCAGAAACCGAAGGTTTACGCCGTGGTTATCACTGAAGTTTCTTGCAAAGCTGCTTACACTGTGTGCGTGCGTGTGTGCACCTGTAAACCGTTCTAAGCCTGTGTGTGCGCCCGTGTAAGCCTGTGTAAGGCTGTCTAAGCATGTATGCATGATTGTGCACCCGCCTAAGCCTGTGTAAGCCTGTGTAAGCCTGTGTAAGCCTGCATGTGAGCGTGTGCGCTCGTGTGCACGTGTTTGCACGCTGCTGCCCCCTGTGGAAACAGAAATGGGAAAAGGAAGGAAAGGAAGTAGTAGGAAGTTAACCAAGGAGAACTAGCAGAGCGGCCAGGTGAAATCAATCAGAATCAGCCAATTACACAGGCAGTACACTAGCCTAGCCAAGCCCAGCACTTAAAACTCTGCAAACAACATTCCCCCGTGTATTTCTCAGAAACACTGCAACACTGCAGTCTACAAAGAGAAGTGAAAACTTAAAAAGCTTAACTGAGACAAAAGAATGTTAGGGGCTGCCATTGCTATTATAAGGCAACATGTGCAAGATGTTGAGGGTGGTGCCATTGCAAATGCTGCTGAGCAACCCACAGTGAGGAGACTGAGATGAGTGTACAGACTCAGGGTAACCTACCAGGGGCTACATGAGCTGGAAATAGTGGAGCGCTGTAGAGTGGACAGAGAGCTCCTGCAGCAAATTGTTAAGCTTTGCAGGCCACGCCTCACACACAGAACCAACAGAGGGGAACCCATCCCATTGGAAACCAAGGTATGTGTTGGCCTAAGAATACTAGCAACAGGTACCTTCCAGAGACCAACTGGTGATATGATGGAGATTTCACAGGCATCAGCATCCGGGGTACTGCACCAGTTCCTGAATGCCATGTCAGCACATGTCGGTGATCATGTATATTTCCCCAATTCCCATGAGGTATTGGCCAGCAATATGCGTCTCTTCCAGCAAATAGCGGAATACCCTGAGATAGTGGGTGCAATTGACTGCATGCACATACACATCAAAGCACCAGCCGGTGAGTGGAGTAGGGCCTACATCAACCGCAAGGGCTTCCACTCCATGAACTGCCAGGTCGTGTATGATGCCCAGGGCATAATACTGAATGTGTGTGCTGGCTGCCCTGGAAATTACCACAACTCCCATATCTGGCATCTGATGCAGCTGTACCAGACATTTGCCAATGGGGACATCCCTGACGGTCACCTAGTGGGGGATGCTGGATACGCACTGGAGCCATGGCTGATGACACCCATCAGAAATGCACACACACCTGATCAAGAACTCCATAATGAGGCACACGCAAAAACAATAAATATAATCGAGCATGTGTTTGGGATGCTCAAGTCACGGTTCCGGTGTCTGGACACATCTGATGGAGCCTTGCAGTACTCAGCAACTACATGTACCCAAATTGTCATGGTATGTGCCATGCTACACAATATGATCCTGCGAAAACAGCTGCAGCAGGAACTGCATGGGGCAGGGCCAAACAGTCCCCCACCATTGCCAAGGCTTGCACAGGCACAGCGTGACTCAGAGGAGGAACAACCTGAGCCTGCCCCAGTAGGCAGAAGGAGGCATGCCCAGTATGCCTTGGCCTTGGCAAAAAGGCAATGCATAGTACATACACTGGCTCAGTAGGAACCCTGGAAATGATACCTCCCTCTGACTCACACATAAAATTATAGGGATGCCTAACATGACACTACCTGTTTCCAAACATGTATAAGGAGTGTAGTATGTGCATCTGACATAGGCAGCCCTGCAGCACCACCTGAGGCATGATTGCCATGTTTTAAGCAATATAAAGCAGTGCTAAGCAGCTTTTACCTATATCTAGTATAAGTAAACAAAATTACTCGTGCCAACTAGCGCAACATCGGGCAACGTTGGGCAAGGTTGAGCAAAGTCAGTTAAACATGCTCATATCTGCTGTTCTGCTCCTTAAGCAGTCTGGTCTGCCCAGCATGGCAATAAAAAGCAATGACAGGGCTCAAACCCAGGATACTTTGCACTATAGTCACAGTACCGAACCACTAAGCCATGATAGAATTTCAATGGCAGAGACACAGTAGGACAATTGTACACTAATGCAAACACAAAGAAATGCAGTATCATGCCCCTAAAGAGGTAAATGGGTAACCTCCCCCACACGCCTATGCAGACCGAGAACATCAGGCTAGGCAGTGTGATGTGGGTTGTGTAGGCTATGAAGTCGCAGTGTAATATACATGACATTGGATGCCAACATCTGTAGTACAGTAGTATGCCTCAAGCCACTATGATAGGCAACAGTACAGACTGAAATGGTGTCCTGTACATAGCAGTGCAGGCTTAGCAAATGTGTATAAGTGTCAGGTGAAACCCACATCCTATGTACACCCACAGTAACAATCAGGTGTGCCCCCGGGTAGAAATGTACAAAGAATAGCTGTTCCCCCTGTATGTAGAAATGTTGATAAGTCTATGCAAAGTGTTGAATGGAAGCCCTGCAGGCACAGCATGATCCCTGTTGATCTATGACACAAAGGTAAGCCCTGCTGTAAAAATACAACTTGATTTTCCATACACATATAGTATAAATGTCTATACTGGGCATGCTCACACACTCCAACAAATGTAGTGGATTCCATTCAGCATCACACTGAAAGGTCATACTGGGCATGCTCACACACTTAGGCTAAATAAGAATGTGATAATTACGTATCTATGGACAAATGTGGATAGTCATCTCTACTTCCAGAAACACATTCACAAAGTGGTTGGAAAATCATGCTATGTGTTCACACAAACTGCCAAGGTCTGTGCACATAGGTCAAAGGAGGTTCCCACTACTCAACAGTCATCAGACCTGTCAGAGAGTACCACAACACACTTGCGATGAATCCGACTAGGCACGTTCAGCAGCTAGAAAGACCAATGAAGTACCTTAACAAGAGGATTACTGTCCTCAAATAGCCACCCCATTTAACAAGACTGAATGTAACCCAATCTGTACTCTGTGGCATACTGTCTACTCAGGAGATCTCTGCCTAACAGACAGGTTCATGTCATGGTTACAGTCAGATCTGTTCCGAGTTACAGCTCAATGGCAGTAAATGTACAGAGCCAACTGATATTGCCAACATCCTGGCAGATAGGATCACTGTTAACTGTACCCCCCCCCCCTCACACCCATGAAAGAGCACATCTCCATAATGGAAGACTACAAAGTGGCTGTCATCATGGCTGCACGGGTAATAAACACTCTCCAAAGCCAGTATCACAGCAACCATGGGACCAGATAACTTCCCAGGCTGTGTAGTATCTACTTCCCTGGAGTAAACATTAACATGGCAGGTCTGTGGCAGCTGAATTTACCAGAGGACTGCAAACCAGGAGCCATAATAGTAAACACAAAAGATGTGGACATCCTACAAAAGGGCCTCACTGGAACAGATGGCTGTTGTCAAAGCCATGGGCTCTAGCTCAATGCCAAAAGGTGCATTGTCATCCCCTATGTTAAAAACTCTGTAGCCAAGAACTGCAACAGAGGTGGTAGTATACTTCACACTGAAAGTGTGACAAGGGACCTTGGGTCACAGGTGGACAGTGGATACAGCTGTGCTAATCACATTCCCACAGTAGTCAGGAAACCCTCCCATGTGGCACACCTCATCACAAAATGTGTCTCATGCAGAATGGAAGAGGAAAATGTTCCCCTCCACTCATCACTCACTAGAACTATAATAGCATACAACATCACTGTTGCTATGTACCTCACAAGACAACTACAACAACTGGAAAGCCAGCAGCAATACCACACAAAGAGTATTAGTGGCCAGAAATACATGCCATATGCAGACCATCTCAAAATGCTCCATTCGTACTCCCTTGCATATCGCCCACTCAGAGGTGTTCACTGCCTAACATCCAAAGCAATGTCAAACACAGAGCTGTTGGATATGGTCCACATAAAACACTCACAATCCCTCTGACCTTTGGACCCAAAACCACGAGTGAAATACAAAAGGAAGAGGTGTACCCATTTACCCTATGGGTACCCACACCTTCAGGTTAGTGGCACAGCATAAGGCCTTGTAAACCATGCAAGTGCAAGTAACATTGGTCAAAGCTGCCCATCAGATTGTAGCCTGCTACAGATCATGTACCTTGTCTCAGGAACCTCACTCAGTATTCCGGAGAACAGTGGAAAGTATAAAGGTCCTATCCAACACCATTATATGAGGAGATTACAACTACCCTAACAGTGAGTGGTGGAATTACTCATGTACAACGTCCTTCGCCCAATGTTTCCTAGAGTTTAAAAACCCTAACACCCTGGAACAGCTGGTCACCACGCCCACTAGAGGTGACAACATACTGGACATGATCATCACCAACATGGGGTACCAATGTTCCACTACAGAGATAAACCCCTCACTGGTAATATCTGATCATGAAGTAATCACACTGGACATCCACATCCGGCCCCCCCACCCAGTCAATGAAACCAATGTGAAGACATTTGCAAAAGCAAACTGCACACTTCCCAAGACCAAAGTGGAACGTTCCAAAGCCCTCTTACTATAGGATAATGGTATACAAACCGCAGAATCATTTACAAGTGCATCCCATGAACATCTACAGGGATGCATGGATTGAGACATCACAAATAAAACCAAGATGCACACCTCCAAAAATAAGACAACAATCGGGTGGTTGTTGCCCATAAATAAGCTAGACAACAGAAGGAGGAAATGAACACATGATAGAGCCAACTTCACTAAAGGAAACGCATCAGTGATCATTATCAGGATGAAACAATGATCGCTCATAAAATAATCCAAGGACAGTTTCTAAAAGAGACATTGAGGAGCTCTCTGATTATGTAGCCCAGGCAGGTATGACCCTGACCTTGAGCAGTATCCTACCTTCACCAAGAATGATGCCACAATACAGAGATAAGATGATCAGCTTTAACAATTGGCTTAAACTCTGGTGTCATTCAAAGGGGATCCAATGTCTGTCTGCCTGGGATGACATGCTGGACAATCCACGCTGCTTCGCAAGGGACGGCTTGCACCTGTCACCCCTGGGATTCCGGATATTGGCAAAGGCTCTTGCCATCCCCATAGTGCCTTTTTTAGGCAAGGCTCAAATTCTAAACCTACCACCCTAGAACACAAAAAGGAAAAAACTAAGGGTAATGCTGCTCAATGCCAGAAGTCTAAATCTCAAAATGCACTCGAGGCCCTTCTCAGTATGGAGAACATCGATGTCTGTGCAGTGACAGAAACCTGGTTCAAGGCTCCTGAGAGCACCCCAGCACTATCAGGTTTTACCTCTTATCATGCGTTCCGGCCCCAAAATCCGGACAATACCAAGAAAGGAGGGGTATCCATATTCATCAAAGACACCCACACCTCAAGACTGGTGGCAACGCGATGCATCGGAGACCATCCAGGTGCAATTAACCATAGGCAAGACTGCTCTGCAAATTGTAGCATGTTACAGGCCACCCTCACAAACTCAGGAACCTCACATGGCCTTCCTGAAAACACTAGAGGGATAAATGTATCACCAAACACCATCATACTAGGTGACTTCAATTACCCTAATATAGACTGGGAACACTACTCAAGCCCAAACACCCTAGCCCAAAAGTTCCTGGAATTCATAAACTCAAATGCCATGGAACAACTAGTCACCATCCCCACAAGACGAGAAAACATACTTGATCTCATCATCACGAACATGGGAGCACAATGTTCAACACTGGAAGTATACCCCTCACTGGTGAGATCAGATCACAAACTAATCTCGCTGGAGGTCCTCATCCCACCCCACCTGAAATAAAAAGACCACAGTAAAGAACTTCTCGAAAGCCGACTTCACACTTCTAAAGACTAGTGTGGTCTCCTTTAAGGCCCCGAGCCGGCGGAAAACAGTACTCAAGCCGCTGAATCACTTACAAATGCCTTCTACCAGCACCTGCAGGACTGCATGGATAAGGCAATCCCAAGCAAAACAAAGACTCTTTGTACCAAAGGCAAGCGTCCAGTCTGGTGGACCCCAGCCATAAACAAACTCTACAACAAAAGGAGGAAGCTACTACAAGATAGAGCAAAATCCTTAAAAGGGAAGACACCCTTGATCACTATAAGTAAAAAAACTAAGAGCTCTCATAAAATCATCCAAAGCAAATTTTGAGAGAAAAATAGCTAAAGACTCAAAAGACAATCATAAGGCCTTCTTTAGCTATGTTAGAAACCTGGGAGGAAACTCCCAGATATGCTCAGAACTAGTTCAAAATGATGTGAAGATTACTGATCCTACAGACATTGCCAACATACTGGCTGACAGGTTCAGTGCAAACTTCTCCCTCCCCAAAAGGAGAGATATCTATACCAAGCGATTGCAGCCCCCAAACATCTCCAACGCCCAAGTGAGAACTGCTCTCTCCAAAGCAAAAACACAGCATCCATGGGACCTGATGGTGTCCCCGGCTGTGTGCTCCACTTAACTCAACGAGGAATTAAACCCACAGCTACCACAGCAGTTTAATCATAGTCTTACCTCTGGATACGTACCCAGGGAGTGGCGCACTGCAACTGTGGTCCCACTTCACAAAGGCGGTGCCTCCACCGACCCTGGAAATTACCGCCCATTAGCTTGACAAGCTTATCTGCAAAGCCATGGAGAGGATCATAATGGACCTCATAAATAAAGACATAGGGAATTTGCAGACTTTGGATCCATCCCAGTTTGGCTTTGTCAAAGGCAGATCATGCCTTCTAAACTTGGTTGACTTTTTCAAACAGTCACCAAAGCCATTGATGAGGGAAAGGCAGTCCATACAGCCTACCTCGATCTGCGAAGGCCGATACAATACCCCACTCGGGTATCATTGAAAAACTCATCAGCTTAAATGTTAACCCATACATCACAAGATGGGTTGCAAACTGCCTGAGTGACAGAACCCACAGGGTCAGAGTTGCTGGCGCCATGTCAGACTCAAAGCCTGTCACAAGTGGTGTACCACAGGGCTCAGTCCTGGGCCCACTCTTGTTTGGCATCTACTTTTCCGGTACAAGCAAACACAGGAGGGTTATGGCTGACAAAGTTTGCAGATGACTGCAAACTGGCCATAGTAGAAAACACATCTGACACAGATATCCTTCAGAAGGGTCTCACAGAAACGGATAACTGGTGCCAGAGCCATGGCCTAAAGTTAAATGCCAAAAAATGCATAGTCATACCCTTCGGAAAAACAAGGTTACTCCTAGCTACCAAATAGGTGGCAATCCACTGAGCACAGAAGAAGTTATCAGGGACCTGGGGACCCAGGTTGATAGTAGTCTGTCATTCGACACCCATGTAGCTAAAGTAGTTAGGAAGACCTTCTACATTGCCCACCTTATCATGAAGGGATTCTCATCTAGATCAAGGGAGGTCATAGTCTCCCTATACTCATCACTCATCAGACCAATGATTGAGTACAATGCCCCATTCGGAATGTATCTGACCCGACACTTGCAGCAGCTGGAGAGGCCACAAAGTTCCTCACCAAAAGGATAAAGGGTCTCAAACATCTGTCCTATGCTGCCCGACTGAAAGAACTCCAGCTCTATTCAGTCACCGCTTGCTCAGAGGTGACCTTTGCCTAACATACAAGGCCATGTCAAACCCAGATTTGATGAATATGCTTCACCTCAAAAATCTAGATCCGCCAGAGCCACAAGGGGAGACTTAAACCTCGACACGGCTATTAATAGGACGTGCTGGAGGGATAGATTCATCACCCAAAGACTCCCTATGCTGTGGAATAAAATCCCGGTATATGTGAGGCAGAGCACCTCGCTGGCCTTGTTCAAGAGAAATCTTGACCAATGGATGGGAGATCGCAGATATACCCCAGGGATTACCTCAGTGTCACTGCTCAACAGAGGCACAGCAAAATAATGGGTATAGTTCCCCATACTAAAGGGGTGGCGTAAGCCACAAAACTATGGGCTAGGCTTGTAAATGCCCTCGGGCAGATAGCCTAGTATGAACCTATGAACCTATGAACCTATAAAGACAAATAGCCAAGGAATGTAAGAATGACAACCACAAAGCCTATGGTAGCTATACCAGACATGTAGGTGTCAACCTCCAAATATGCTGTCAGCTACTGAAAAAACGAAAGAAATACACCAAACCAACTATCATTGCCCACATCCAGGGGGACACGTTCAGTGTAAGCACCCCCATCACCCCCAAAAAGGCCTGTGTCCAGCACAGAAGGATGCAGAGCCCCAGATGTCATGGACATGCAGATAAAGACAGCCCTCACCAAAGCTGAGAACACAGCATCAATGTGTCTGGATGGTGTCCCAGGCTGTGTCATACACTAGGCCCATGAGGAACTGGACCCTCACTCACATTCACTGTCCAGACACAAGCGTACCACAGGCTATGTACCCAAAGAATGGCATACACAAACAGATATCCAGCTCCAGAAAGGGGGTGCCACAACAGAACATGGACACCATTGCCCAATATGTCTACTCAGCCTGGTCTACAGAGCTATTGAGCAAATTGTCATGGAACCCATAAACAGAGGCATTGGAGACCTCCAGATGCTGTACTCTCCAAAACCTCACCTTGTTAAAGTCAGATCCTGGCTCCCAAACCTAGTTGACTTATTTCAAACAGTTACTAAGGACATAGGTGGAGGTGAAATTAGTCCACACAGCCCACCCGGACCTCACGAAGGACTTTCCACACCATTCCCCACTCTGTCATCATGGACAAGCATACCAGCTGGAACATTAACAGCTACATCACAGGATGGGTGGACAGGTGGCTCACAGATCAAACACATATGTTCAGAGTTGCTGGTGCCATGTCCAACTCTAAGCCAGTCACAAATGGCATCCCACAGGTCTTGGTCCTGGGACCCCACCTGTTCAGTAGATACTGCTCAGAGGTAGAGGCAAGCATGGGAGGTGTATGGCTGAGCAGGTCTGCAGATGAATGGTAACTGAGGTCCATAACCGACTGCACGGCTAACACAGACATCCTCTAGACGTGTCTTACAGAGACGGATACCTGGTGTCAAAACAATGGGCTCAAACTGAATGCCAAAGAATGCATAGTCATCCCCTTTGGGTACAACAAAGTGCACACAAATTACCACATAGGTGGTAACCCAGTATGTACGGAGAAAGTCATTATGGCCCTGGGGACACAGGTAGATAGTACACACCCCTTTGATGATGACATGGCCAAAGTGTGTAGACATTCCTTCAATGTAGCCCACCTAATGTCACCTAATGTAACCCACTTTGTATAGTCTGATGATGTCACCATCCTACAAATAAACCTGTGGAAAGGATAACTTGCAATAATGTGTATAGCGCAGCATGTAAATGCGTACCTCTGTAGTATCATAAAGTAGTTAGGTAGTGGTTTGAATCCTGCACTTGACAAGTGTCTGTGTTTGTGTGTGGTCTCCTTGGGAAGGAACAAACATTCTGAAGAATAGTAAAATACCTTAAAAGTGGTAAACTAATCTCTGTCAAGTCTGATTATGTCAACATCCTACAAATATACCTGTGGAAAAGAGAGCCTCCAGTAATGTGTATAGCTCATCGTGTTAATGCATACTCCTCTAGTATCATGAAGTAGTTAGGTAGGGGTTTGAATCCTGCACTTGACAAGTAGGTGTGTGTGTGTGTGTGTGTGTGTGTGTGTGTGTGTGTGTGTGTGTGGTCTCCTTAGGAAAGAGCAACCTTTTAGGAGGGTCGTAAAACACCTTAAAAGTGGTAAACCAATCTTTGTCAAGTCTGATGATGTCACCATCCTACAAATATACCTGTGGAAAAAAGAGCCCCCAGTAATGTGTATAGCATGTCATGCTAATGCATACTCCACTAGTATTATGAAGTAGTTAGGTAGGGGTTTGAATCCTGCACTTGACAACTGTGTGTGTGTTCGTGTGTGATCTCCTTGGAGAGGAGCAACCTTTTTGGAGAGTAGTAAAACACCTTAAAAGTGGTATACACATCTTTGTCATGTCTGATGATGTCACCATACTGCAAATATACATGTGGAAAAGAGAAATCCCAATAATGTGTATAGCGCATTGTGCTAATGCGTACTCCTCTAGTATCATGAAGTAGTTAGGTAGGGATTTTGAATCCTGCAACTGACAACTGTGTGTTTGTGTGTGATCTCCATGGAGAGGAGCAACCTTATTGGAGAGTAGTAAAACACCTTAAAAGTGATATACACATCTTTGTCATGTCTGATGATGTCACCATCCTAGAAATATACCTGTGGAAAAGAGGAACCCCAGTAATGTGTTAAGCTTGTCGTGCTAATGCGTACTCCTCTAGTATCATGAAGTAGTTAGGTAGAGGTTTGAATCCTACAACTGTGTTTGTGTGTGATCTCCTTGGAGAGGAGCATCCATTTTGGAGAGTAGCAAAACACATTAAAAGTGGTATACACATCTTTGTCATGTCTGATGATGTCACCATCCTACAAATACACCTGTGGAAAAGAGAACCCCCAGTAATGTGTATAGCACATTGTGTTAATGCATACTCCTCTAGTATCATGATGTAGTTGAATCCTGCACTTGGTGAGTGTGTGTACATGTGTGTGACAGTGTTGGTCAATGTGTTGGGGGTTTTGCTTTTACTACCGTATGACATATCAGTAGGCATTGCACATGTGAGGTAGCTATGAGGCAAATACATATACGTACATGTCACCCCAAGTATTGCATGTGTGGGAACCCTACTTTATCCAAGTACACAGTTGGCATCTTTGCCAAACTGTGCTGCTGCTTCACAGAACTTAGGTCACATCTGTATGCTTGTGACAAGGCCAGTCACTGCAGTGATGCCTGGCCTAGGTCATCTGTATCACACACAGTCATTATGGTTTCTATTGAATTGTGTGTGTGAGGGTTTATGACCGGGGTATATGTCAGACCTGTTCAAATGCAGCAGAGTCTGTCAATGATGACTATGCATTATAGGTGTACAACAACCTTTGTGGGCATGCATGCAGACCCCTGATTGCTTATGTGATCCACCGAGGGATTCCAAAATACCTTAGGGAATGTGATTATCAAAGGAGAGATGATGTAACACTAGGTTGCATGTACACATCGGTACGTGTTCATGATGTTGGTGGCTACTACCTATGTGGTACTGTGGGGATACTATGTTCCGTAAAGGTGGATGACTATGCTTAGTTTTGCCTATAGCTTTACAGCATGGGTTTGACAACAGGTATCTGTCTGTATGATACCCTTGTGGAGGATGTGTGTGTCACCTGGAGAATGCAGTATAGGCCACAGTATGCATTAGCACACGTGGACAGACATATCCCTATTGTAATTACTTGTACCTAAGAGAGCCATATGCTGAGCGGGAGTGGTCTCAGTAATGGGTGCAGCTGAATACCACTGGTTACTGGCATAGTATAGTACCTGAAGGATCCAAATGTTGCTGGGTGTCCTACATCTGTGTGTCAGTCATCAGGACATCAGCTAATGATCAGTTATGGTCAGGCTGTTGCAGTCATGTATACTACCAGAATGCAAAACAATGACAGATAGTTACAGTATCACCCACAGCACAGTGTCAAACCATCCAAATAAAAATCTGGACGCCGACACTGAAGAATCACTGCTCGTCCTGGTGATGAAATATATTAGTTTATTGTAACTCCACACGATACAAAAGACAGGGTTAAGCGCTTTCAACTGTTGAACACAGTCTTCATCAGAACAACATACTGCTAGTATTCTACTGCTTAAGTACTCTACTTTTTTGAACTTAATTGTATAATTGCTCTAGTTGCCGCCAAAAACTTTAAAGACATACTAGTCACTATAGTTAGACGAGGATATCTACAATTTACCCTTTACTATGTATAGGTAACACATACATTAACTACTAATACATAATAACATAGGTTGCAAATTACCTACTCTAATACATCCTGCCATTTATCATAAATCTCATATTATACATACTGTTTAATAAAATGATCCCCCTACTATATCTAATATATGAGTCCCATCTAAAACTATCAACCTGTTGCATATATATATATATATATTGTCAATATTATTTTACATTCCACACAACACCCTATTAAATACTTATATACTAACTATTATAAAAATCATAAAATGAAAGTTGATATTAAAATATCATATACAGTTGCTGAACATAAAAACAAATTGTTTCACTACCGCCCTGTGCATTTCCACAACATACATATATTCAGAATTATTGAATTGTATGTGATCAAATATGCTAATAACAGGGTCACACCATCTTGTCTAAGACCCATAATGTAAATGTGTATAACTATGTCTACGCATCCCTTCATATGTAATAATTACTTATTATACACAAGATACAAGACTACCTGATGCAAGATACATAATGTCAGGTGCTGTTGGTGTATCACACCTGTAACTTTAAAAACTCACTTATAATAAGGCTAAGAATGGTTTTATACTGACAAAATCATTCAGACCAGGTTTACGGGTGGAATCTGTCAGGATCTGCCATTTACTCTCTCTTGCTGCCAACTCCATTTTCCAATTCCTCCAAGTGGTGTAATAAAACCTGATCAATGATAGCAAATATAAAACTATGTTCTGTCCCTTGCTCCATAATGTGCCTATATAATGCATTCTTACTGTCACTTTTCTGTATCCGGTTTAGGTGTTCATATACACGCTTCTTTAATTGTCTTTCCGTTTTGCCGATATAATGGGCATTACACTGTGTGCAGTTGGCTATATACACAACCCTTTTGAACAACAATTCCGGTTTTACATCTAATAAACGTTCGATTGATATCATCTAACCTGATGGTGTTGGCTGTGTTTATGTATTTGCATTGTTTGCACCTTCCACATTTTTTGGTTCCCTTAGGTGTATCTACTTCATCCTTTCTATGACTGGCCCTCTCCAACAATCGTTTAATATTGGGCGCCGTTTTATATACACATTTAGGTAATTTATCCCATCTTTTTTCTTTATCCATGGAGACTAATATTGCCCAATGTGTCTCTAAAATTTCTTTGACCAAATGTGTGTAAGGTGTATATGTAAGTACACACACTCTTCCCTGGAATTCATTTAGTCCTTCTGTTTTATCATTCATTCTATAACACCCTAATAATGGTGGATATCTTTGTCCCCATTCGCCTTCCACATATTTGATAACTTCATTAACCATTTTCCTTGGATAGGCACGATCTAAAAATAACTCTCTGATGTAATTAAGTTCTGCCTCCATTATGGTCCTTGTGGAGGACATCCTGGCTGCCCGAATACATTGTCCTTTCACTATATTTCTGAACACATGTGGAGGGTGGCTACTACTGAAATGTATATAGTCTTTCGAAAATGTGGGCTTACGATATAACTTGGAAATGAAACCCACATCATCATGACTAATTAATACATCCAAAAATGCTATTTCGGTATTACTGTAACTATGTGTGAATTTTAAAAAGCTAGTGGTATTGTTTATGTATGTCATAAATTCCTCAATTTTTTCCACTGGGCCATTCCACAAGATAAAAATATCATCCAGGTATCTTGCATAATAAGAGATGTTAGAAAAAAATGTGCTGTTAAATACATGTTCTAACTCCCATTCGAGCATGACCAAATTTGCAAAAATGGGAGCACACGCTGCTCCCATGGCCACACCCTTGTTCTGTTTAAAAAATTCACCCTGGAATGCTATGTAGTTGTGGTCCAGTACAAGCCCCATCATATCACAAATTAAAGAAATCTTATTCCATGTGAGACCTGAGTGTTTCCTTAAGCTGTTTGCAAAAAATTCCAGGCCCTCATCTCTAGGTATGCTGGAAAATAAATCCTGGACGTCTATGGTAAGATAAATTGTATTTGAATGCCATTTATCTCTGGTTAAATCACCCAAAAATCTCCAGGAGTCTTTCATGATATGAGAGATGGATTTATACACATTTTTAAGCCATCCATCTATGAGTTTCCCTATGCTAAAGGTTTTAGAACGAGAGCCTGAAACTATGGGGCGAAATGGGGGATTCTTCAAACACTTGTGTATCTTTGGTATACCCACCATCTTGGCCAGAACTAGATAATCGACCTTAAGAAATGAATAAGTATCATTACATATCCTGTTATCAATCAAATATTCTTCTATAACCAAATCTATTCTTTTATACCCAATGTTGATTTGGTTAATGGAAATGTTCTCATAATTTCCTGATTCGTAAAAAATACTGTGTAAAGCCTCATTGTATTCTCTAGTGTAGTATATTACTGCCCCACTGCCCTTGTCGGGCTTCATGATTCTAATGTCCTTCATACACATGAGTGCAGATAATGCTTCTCTCTCCAATACTGGGAGATTGTCTGTAAAGGTATTTTTTGTTCTCTTTACATTTTTATACATCCAGTATATATCATTACACACCAGTTTCTCATAATTCAACACTTGCTGGTTATTATCAGGAATGAAGGTACTTTTCTTCCTAAGGTCAGTTCCTGCTATACCTATCGGTCCCTTCTCATTACTTCTATTATTGTCAAAATGTGCTGCCAAATTTAGTCTTCTGCAAAACATTTTGATCTCCTTGATATTATCCACTAATTGCAACCCAGTAGCTGGTATATACTTCATACCCTTACTCAAAAGTGACCCCATTTCATGGTTAACCTCCACCTCTGTATAGTTATACACCTTAAATCCTTCAAAAACAATTATCTTAGGATATATGTTAACCAAGTTGTTTTCCATAGGGGCTTTTTCTATATTGGTATGACTGCTAATTGCTGTCTTAATACAATTGTGTGTTTGTCCCTCTACTTCTTTATCTTTCATGCGGTGTAACTGGTCAACCTTATCACTGTTTCCACATTCAATCCTACTAGTCGATATGATGAGCTTTCCATTTTCATAGTATCGTGTGGAGTTACAATAAACTAATATATTTCATCACCAGGACGAGCAGTGATTCTTCAGTGTCGGCGTCCAGATTTTTATTTGGTTGGTGTTCGTTCACTGTTTATACAGTGTCAAACCATGTCATACACACATGTGTAGTCAGGTTCCAAAATGTGTGTAGTACAATGCATACTGGCCACCAATAGAAACTATGGAGTGTTACTGTGTAATACAGAGCATGTCACCTTGCCCATGTGTCCTCTATGCACGTACATGCAGACAGTGCACCTTCACCATTTCCACAACTGTACACCTGCAGATATGTGCTACACACATCCCACACATACTGTCCACTCTCTAACACATGCTGCCAATACTGCACACATCAGCCAAGTAACACGTGGGCAGACAATATACAATTGGAACTAACACTGGTGTAAACAACACTACAATGACAATCATAGCTTTAATGCATCATGAGTGCTCAGCTACACCTTCAAGCATATCATTATACTCTACTGCTGACAATATGCTAACATTGCTATACTGCTATAAAGACACCCTGTGCATCAGCACCATGGTAGCCTGTTCCTGCATTGATGTTACAGATGACAGGAAGTGGCACAGATTTCATCATATGCACAGGGTGTGTTGTTGGTCTGATAAAGGCCTACAGTGAGCCATCCAATCAACATGTATGTGTGCGTGTGGGGGGGGCAAGAATAATGGTATGGGCCAATGTTGATGTAATGTGTGTGTGTGTATGTGTTAATCCTAGATGTCTGGATTATGTGTGTGTGTAAAACTAGTAACCAAAAAGCACAATCACCATCAACCACCAAAGAAATATTCGCTGTAGGGTATCAGTAAAGGCTGTCCTCCACTTCCCTGTATAATTCAACTTCAGTAAGCGATAGCAAGTAACACAACTTTATTCCAATCAATGACACACCATAGAGTACAGATTTAGCGCGCTTTCATCTCATCAAATGGAGATTTCATTAGAATCATCTGTCTCTCCCAATTCACTATTTTAAATAACATTACAATACATCCTATTGGCTCACACACACACATTATACAATTAATTAATTATAAATGAAAATGAAAAATTATGAACAATTATATGTGGTATAGTAAATTCACCGTTCCTTAAAAGATATTTAAAATATTTAAAATATTTAAATACAAGGAAACTTTTTTTGGACATATATCACCACAAATTCCACATCACATAAAATCAATCAAAATAAAAACCTAAAAATATATACATCTCTACATGAATTGTAGAAATATTAAAGCAACTAGTACGGCTAGTGACAACTGGTACAACTTTAGGTACAAGTTTCCTTGACTGATGTATTGGCAGTATGACTGTGTGCATGGATGGGGTGGACACTTGTGTAGTGTCAATTGATGACCCAATGATAGACCCTGGCAAACATGCCTGTGCTTCAGCACACCTATCATCATATTGCGGGTATTGTACACTTCCTGTAGGTGTCCACGAGGCTTGGAAAACAAGCAGCAGACTCGCGCCAATCCAAAAAAGCGGCCTGGAATAAACTTGGAGCAAACTAGGGGAAAAGTAAGTCCACGGCTATTCTTTTAAGTTCTGTCCAATCTCGGAGGCTCAGTAGTCGCATCGGAAGATGCAGTTAGTTATCCAATGCAGGAATTTTCTTAAAAACGGACATAAAGATAGATTTTGTTTCTGAGATGCTAGTAACTGAATATTTAACCCCCCCCCCCAGAAAATATCAAAGTATTTGGATATTTCATTTGAAATTTTATGTTTTTGTCAATTAGAAATTTACAGTAGGGAGACATAAGCTGTCTGACTTGCCTGATTTGGAGAGGCAGATCCTGGGCTAGAGAGATTTTATTATTGTTCCATATTAAGGGACCCCCATTTTTCTTTGCAGATAGCAGAACTTTGTTAACATCTTGAAAGTTAAGTAGTTTGACATAGACTGGTCTTGGAATTTTTGAAGTTTGGGATTCTCTCAGGGCTCTGTGGGCTCTCTCAATTATGATTTGTTGTGCTGTTTTTTGGTCTTTAAGTAGTGTTGCAAATATATGTATGATGGAAGGAATCAGATCATTGTACTGAATACTTTCCGGTATGCCTCTGATGATTATATTGTTCCTTCTGGATCTTGCCTCAGGATCAATAATTTTAGCTTGCATGGCTTGGATATCTACTTCATGTGAGTCAGTTTTTTTTTTATAGCAGGGCTATTTTTTCCTCATTCTCCACTGTTTTGGCTTCATATTTGTCCATTCTTTCCAAGATTTGATTGAAGGAAGTTCCAAATTATTGCAGTTGTAGAGACATTTGTTTTATTACCTCCTGGATAGGCAGTAAAGCAGTTTTTACATCCTCCAAGTTTGCTAGTTGATCTGTTTTATTTTTGTTCCCTGATTTTCCAGTGTCTTGTAGTTTTGTTATTTTCTGTCTTTTAGAGTTCAGATCTTTCTCCGGAGATAATAGTTCTGAGATTTTGTTTTTTGTTGTTGTAGTGTCCATATTTTTATCTTCTTTTGACATTCTATGGAAAAACGGTGTCTTGATTTATAGGTAGGGGTGTGTGTGTAAAGTACTCTGAGCACACGGCTTCTTTTCCCTGTTTCAGCTCCAGATGATCTGATGTAATCCTGTTAGAATTGTTGATTCTTGAGGTTTGTTTTCCCCTTTCTGGTTTTCTAGATGTAGATTAGAGTTGATATTTCCGTCAATTTTGCTGAGACAGGTCTTGGTATTTCCTCTGGGTTGATTTTATTCCAAGAGTTTTTAAGAGCTGTGGATTAGCAGTGTTTACAGAACGGCAGCCATCTTTGAATCCCCAACATCATTTATTTTTATACTGTTTGAAATGGACCCTGTCAATTAGCCAAAAATGCTTTTTCGGGGGAGGGGGTAAAACTAAAACTTGTTCTCCTGCTTTGAACTCCTGATGTTTTTTGTACTTCTAGTATATACTCCTCATTTTGTGGCCTGGATTTTTGCTATGTATTTTCATATGATGGGTAGTAACATTTTCAACTGGTTTTGTAGCTTTCCCTTGCTCTGATCAAAACATTATCTTCCCATTGTGCCTTTGTAAAGTTTACCCTGCTTGCCTCAAGGTCATACAGCTCTAGAGTTTCCTCAGGATTAGTCTGTCGTGTAATAGAAGGCACTGCATCTTCTCTTACCTATAGAAGCACTGATGTCTCAATGTCAACTCTTTTGAAAGGCAACTTATACCAATATTTCTTAGTATCAGTTGTTATTTGTACCATTTCATTTTTTCTTGTTCCATTCTTTTATGAAAGTAATGTATAAACACCCTCTTTCTTCTATTCAGAATTCCTGTGTTTTGGTACAACCAGAATATCATTTAGGCTCTGTTTAAGGTTAACATGTCTTTTAGTACACCCTGCTCTCTCATTTGTCTTTCTTTAGGTTACTCTCCTTCTGTCTGAGCACCACTTATTTACTTTCTAGGTTGCTCTCTTTCTACCTCAGTATGACAGAATACCACCCTCTCACATTTTTTTTTTCCTATACTACCTCCCTCTGTGTCAGTATGAGTAAATGCCACTCTCTCTCTCTCACACTTGTTTTCCCCTCTACCTTGCTTTCCCTCTGCAAAGGGTATCTCAAAACAAATGTGTCTTAATTTTTTTCTTTTTCCCTTATATAAAGATACCTACTTGATAGAATTTTCCTATAATTGAGTTTGCTGCCAGAAATGGGTTTGGAACACTGACCATGCACCATTTCTTCCTCTTTTACTACACTACTGAAGTATTTCTTGTTGCTAATTTTCTCCTCCTCAAAATTCACTTGTGACTTAGAATTCTCAATTTGTTTTTTTTTTGTTTTTTTTTTTTTTCATTTTAGCTTGACACAGTGTTCAGAATTCTGCCCAGATTGTGTATTTCACATACCTTCTAACTTCATTCCCTTGGAATATAACCTTTCAGTGAGTGATTCCTTCGCTTTCATTATGCTGGTAATTTATACTCCCTGCTCTGCAACACTTTCAGACAACAATGAGACTTCTGCTGCCTGTTTTGTAACATATTCAGGCCTCAGTATTTTGCTATGTCCCTTTTTTTTTCACTGGCTCTGTTTCCGCAAGCTACTCTGCCATAGGTGTGTAATGACACCTCTCTTTAAATAGTGCAGGCCCTTCATCTTCACTCTACATTCTTTGTCGAACAGTACCTTTAGGGCTTCCTAATACTATTCTTTGAGCATTTTTGGAGTCATGTACACTTATGGATGTGTTTAATGGTTACTCCCCCTTTTTCCCAGTTAAGTAGAGGTGTATTTGTAGGCTCATTCATTTGCTGGTTCACCTTATCACACTGATAAAGTGGTCTACCAAAAGGATTACCTTCTTTGTATTGCTCTTACAAATCTTTAATGTGGGTAAATATTTCCCTAATATCATCTCATACATTAATTTGTGAACTACTACAATTGAATGAACTGCCTTTCTGTACACCATTAGTAAATGTTCCCGCTCAGGCTCTAAATCTTTTCTTGCTTTCTCCTTGAGTACTGGGGTACTGCTCCCATCTCCCCTGATGCAGATTATGTCAATTGCTTTTTTAGTTAGGGTCTTCTTTTTACAAAACAAAAATCTGTATGCTTTAACTATTCTTATGGACAATTTATCACATCCCATAGGCTCAATATCTTTAGGAACATGCATTGCAGTTGTTACAACTTTGATACCATTGCTAAAATCTAACTATATATTTCCACATTTAAGACAGAGGATATCTATAGGTGGTACTTTCTGTTTATTAGTAGAGTTTGGCACATGCTTTGCCATTGGTCTAGATTATTCAGTTGTAAAAATTATTTCATTGCATAACAAACACTACCAGGAAAGCATTTTCAGTACCTAAGGGACAGTTCGAAACACCTACTTTCATAAAGGAAGAAGTAAAGCCCTCTATATTTATTAGTGGCAGATATTTCTATTGTTTTACTTTTAGTATGTTGACCATCAGCATCTAGCCATAGTTTAAGTAAACAACCACATTCCCTGCAAAAGGCCAAAGATGACCATGCCCACTAGTGTGCCTCAAGAAACAAATAGGCTATCTCTGTCTAGCTCCACCAATGCAATGGCTGTTAATCAAATTCTCTTCACATGGGTCATATGGTGGGCTCTTTCCCACTATGCCACAGAGCTAAGTCTCAACTAGTATACATTGCAAATATAACCACTAAAATGCATTAATGTATAGAGACTTATCTAACCATCATTCATGTTCTTATCAATGCAGAAAATATATGATTGCAGTATAACCTGTTACCATTAGCAGCACTCAAAAGAATCAAAATAAAGATTATGTTTTAGTTTCATAATTTTCACAAAGAGCTACTAAATACTAGACAATCTATATAACTAAACTGGTGGAAATCAAATCATCCTAAGAGTCAATGAAGGCCCTTGATATACAAAAGCAGGTCCTTTGTTACACTTTGGTGGTGTTTTTTTCATCTTCATTCTCTTCTTCATGTCAGGAATCCCCATTACCTTGAGTTTGGAGTTTTCATCTCTCGTGCTTGGGGTTCCTTTTCTTGCATATTGGGTCCCCCTCTACAGGCTATAGCTATAGATATAGACATATATATCAAAGTATATGATTTTACTTCTCATGAGGCCTACTGATTATCATTATACCACTAGAAATCATCAATCATAATTTTTGTTTACAAAAAATATGCTTTGAGCAATCTTGGGTCTTCCTGTTTCTAAAGGAGTTGACCACAAGGTAAATTAAGGCAAAGAGGAACACCAGAGTCTTATACTAGTTTTAGCCACTGGATGGCTTACATAAACTTTCTGTAAAGGAGGAAAAAAAACACTGTGATTGTTTAGAAATCTCCAAGTAGGGACATGGATGATGTCCTTTTTTCTAGTTTTTACAGTAATTCTGTTACTTACAACTCACGTTTACCTGGGGGGGGGTATATTTAATAGATTCTCTAGTAGGCTTCAGTAATCATAGTGTGGCCATTGCAGCTAGCAAAAATGGAAAGAAGTGGGGGTTTCTTACAACCAATGGGGAAAGTTTGAAACCTCAGTTTATACTAATTTAAACTGCTGATAGCATGACATATGTGATTTTGGTAACAGTATGACTTGTTCTACTGGGGTTACTTAATTCTTCGTAAGAGCTATATGATGTATGGAGAAAAGGCTGATATAGAAAATTCACATTGTTTAAATGTAAGGACTCTCTAAAGATAGCTATCTATAATGAGACAGGTATTCTAGTGGATAGTAAGGCTGATTATAAACATGTTTCCTAATAGTTAAAATAATCAATTGCAAGGAGCTGGGCACAGAAACTTATATTTACTCTGCATCATTGATAGAAATTGGGACAGAAACAGATGAGTCTATTCATTTTGTTTTTGGTCAGGGCAAACTTGAACATGTGACAGTCAAAGTATATGAATTAAATAAATTTAAACAGATGGAACAAAGCACAAATTTGAACACTACTATTACTGATATGCAAAAGATCAGGAATATATCATGTTAAAAATTCCAAGTAAAGGTCATGTAGTTTTAAGCCCTTAAAGATCATTATGTGGTGAAGAAAGATAAAATCAATGCTGAGTGTTAGGAGACAGCAAGAAAGAAAAAAAGACAGAGTGCTCTTGGAGGAGCATATTTTTGATCAAGAAAAAAATCAATCCGGTAGAAGGACAGTCTGGAAAAGAAGTGGACACAACATTATATGTGGAGAATCCCACCACAGCTAAAAACCCTGAGATTCTTATTATAAGTGAAACAATGTTGAAAGAAATAAAAAAAAAATCTGATGCATAGAATTAACGGAGAAATCATTACAGTAACCTGTTTAAGTAGGAGCAAAATGTATAATGGAACATTTTGGAAGCACTGTTTTGCACATACCAAAAAGTCTGATATAGGGATAGTTATAGGTGGAGGAAATGATCAGGGAAAACCCAACAGGGATAGTCTCGATAATGAGATAAAAATATTATCACTATGAGTAAAAACTTTGGATTTCAATTTTTTACTGCAACATCTTCGCTGCTCCTGTTTACAGTAATACGTTGTTAATGGTTGCTAGACAATTTGCATAATGTATAAGAAGGGAAAGTTTAAGATCTTTCAGAAAATAAATATTTATTTGGGAAAAATGTTTCCTACATTTTGAGGTTATGATAATATTCATTTAAGTCATTGTGGGAATATGTTTCTTTTGAGCAGGCCAAGAAAGTAAAATTATTTTTATTTGTACAGTAAGGAAAGTCTTAAAAAGTTTGGTGACTGAAAAACTTAAAATTTCTTTATGTGCAATGCAAGAATTCTGAATAACAAGATCCTGGTTCATGAAGCTAGGGTAGCTGCAGAGGACTATGATACTATACTAGTAACAGAAACTAGTGGCATTACTGTGAGTTAATATTTATAATGATTACAGAAGAAATAAGAAAG